>NW_026869578.1:0-5800 GCF_023558535.2 Drosophila nasuta | reverse complement strand
ATTTTCCAAATATTTTTCTGATTTTAATTTTTTATTTTCCAAAATTTTCCTGATTTTAATTTTTTCATTTTCCAAAATTTTCCCGATTTTTATTTTTTTATTTTCCAAAATTTTTCCGATTTTTTTTGTATTTTCCAAATATCCTGATTTTTATTTTTTTATTTTCCAAAATTTTCCCGATTTTAATTTTTATTTTCCAAAATTTTTCCTGATTTTAATTTTTTCATTTTCCAAAATTTTCCTGATTTTAAATTTTTTTTTTTCCAAAAATTTTCCTGATTTTAATTTTTTTTCCAAAATTTTTTCCAAAATTTTTCCCGATTTTAATTTTTTTCCATTTTCCAAAATTTTCCCTGATTTTAATTTTTTTTTTCCAAAATTTTCCTGATTTTAATTTTTTATTTTCCAAAATTTTTCCTGATTTTAATTTTTATTTTCCAAAATTTTCCTGATTTTAATTTTTTATTTTCCAAAATTTTTCCTTTTTTTTTTTTTCCATTTTCCAAAATTTTCCCGATTTTTAATTTTTTATTTTCCAAAATTTTCCCTGATTTTAATTTTTTTTATTTTCCAAAATTTTTCCTGATTTTAATTTTTTATTTTCCAAAATTTTTCCTGATTTTAATTTTTTTATTTTCCAAAATTTTCCTGATTTTAATTTTTTATTTTCCAAAATTTTCCCGATTTTAATTTTTATTTTTCCAAAATTTTCCTGATTTTAATTTTTTCGATTTTAATTTTATTTTCCAAAATTTTCCTGATTTTAATTTTTATTTTCCAAAATTTTTCCTGATTTTAATTAATTTTTTATTTTCCAAAATTTTTTCCTGATTTTAATTTTTTATTTTTCCAAAATTTTCCTGATTTTAATTTTTATTTTCCAAAAATTTTTCCTGATTTTAATTTTATTTTCCAAATATTTTCCTGATTTTTAATTTTTATTTTCCAAAATTTTCCCTGATTTTAATTTTTTATTTTCCAAAATTTTCCTGATTTTAATTTTTTTTCAAATTTTTCCTGATTTTAATTTTTCATTTTCCAAAATTTTTCCTAGATTTTAATTTTTTTCCCGATTTTCCAAAATTTTCCTGATTTTAATTTTTATTTTCCAAAAATTTTCCCTGATTTTAATTTTTTCATTTTCCAAAATTTTCCTGATTTTAATTTTTTATTTTTCCAAAATTTTCCCGATTTTAATTTTTTTATTTTCCAAAATTTTCTGATTTTAATTTTTTTTTCCAAAATTTTCCCGATTTTAATTTTTTATTTTCCAAAATTTTTTTTTTATTTTCCAAAATTTTTCCTGATTTTAATTTTTTATTTTCCAAAATTTTTCCCGATTTTAATTTTTTATTTTCCAAAAATTTTCCCTGATTTTAATTTTTTTTTCCAAAATTTTTCCTGATTTTAATTTTTTTTTTCCAAAATTTTCCTGATTTTAATTTTTTATTTTCCAAAATTTTTCCTTGATTTTAATTTTTTATTTTCCAAAATTTTCCCTGATTTTAATTTTTTTATTTTCCAAAATTTTTCCCTGATTTTAATTTTTTTTCATTTTCCAAAATTTTCCCTGATTTTTTTCCGGATTAAATTTTTATTTTCCAAAATTTTTCCCTGATTTTAATTTTTATTTTCCAAAATTTTCCTGATTTTAATTTTTTATTTTCCAAAATTTTCCTGATTTTATTTTTTATTTTTATTTTCCAAAATTTTTTTATTTTCCTGATTTTAATTTTTTATTTTCCAAAATTTTCCTGATTTTAATTTTTTTTAATTTTTTTATTTTCCAAAATTTTCCTGATTTTAATTTTTTTATTTTCCAAAATTTTTCCTGATTTTAATTTTTTATTTTCCAAAATTTTCCTGATTTTAATTTTTTATTTTCCAAAATTTTCCCGATTTTAATTTTTTTATTTTCCAAAATTTTCCCGATTTTAATTTTTATTTTCCAAAATTTTCCCTGATTTTAATTTTTTTCATTTTCCAAAATTTTCCCTGATTTTAATTTTTATTTTCCAAAATTTTCCCGATTTTAATTTTTTATTTTCCAAAATTTTCCCTGATTTTAATTTTTTATTTTCCAAAATTTTCCCTGATTTTAATTTTTATTTTCCAAAATTTTCCTGATTTTAATTTTTTTATTTTCCAAAATTTTCCTGATTTTAATTTTTTATTTTCCAAAATTTTCCGATTTTAATTTTTATTTTCCAAAATTTTCCCTGATTTTAATTTTTTTATTTTCCAAAATTTTCCCTGATTTTAATTTTTTATTTTCCAAAATTTTCCTGATTTTAATTTTTTTTATTTTTCCTGATTTTTAAATTTTTTTCGATTTTAATTTTTTTTATTTTCCAAAATTTTCCCTGATTTTAATTTTTTTTTTTCCAAAATTTTCCTGATTTTAATTTTTTATTTTCCAAAATTTTCCTGATTTTTAATTTTTATTTTCCAAAATTTTTCCTGATTTTAATTTTTTATTTTCCAAAATTTTCCCTGATTTTAATTTTTTATTTTCCAAAATTTTCCTGATTTTAATTTTTATTTTCCAAAATTTTTCCCGATTTTAATTTTTTATTTTCCAAAATTTTTCCGATTTTAATTTTTATTTTCCAAAATTTTCCTGATTTTAATTTTTATTTTCCAAAATTTTCCTGATTTTTAATTTTTTTATTTTCCAAATTTTTCCTGATTTTAATTTTTTATTTTCCAAAATTTTCCCTGATTTTAATTTTTATTTTCCAAAATTTTTCCTGATTTTAATTTTTATTTTCCAAAATTTTCCCTGATTTTTAATTTTTATTTTCCAAAATTTTCCTGATTTTAATTTTTTTTTCATTTTCCAAAATTTTTCCGATTTTAATTTTTTCATTTTCCAAAATTTTCCTGATTTTAATTTTTATTTTCCAAAATTTTCCTGATTTTAATTTTTATTTTCCAAAAATTTTCCCTGATTTTAATTTTTTTTTCCATTTTCCCTGAAAATTTTTTTTTATTTTCCAAATTTTTCCCTGATTTTTTTTTTATTTTCCAAAATTTTCCTGATTTTAATTTTTTATTTTCCAAAATTTTCCCGATTTTAATTTTTTTATTTTCCAAAATTTTCCTGATTTTAATTTTTATTTTCCAAAAATTTTTCCGATTTTAATTTTTATTTTCCAAAATTTTTCCTGATTTTAATTTTATTTTTCCAAAATTTTCCCGATTTTAATTTTTATTTTCCAAAATTTTCCCTGATTTTAATTTTTTTATTTTCCAAAATTTTTCCTGATTTTAATTTTTTATTTTCCAAAATTTTCCCTGATTTTAAATTTTTATTTTCCAAAAATTTTCCCTGATTTTAATTTTTTTATTTTCCAAAATTTTTCCCTGATTTTAATTTTTTTTTATTTTCCAAAATTTTTCCGATTTTAATTTTTTTTTTTCCCTGAAAATTTTTCCTGATTTTTAATTTTTTATTTTCCAAAATTTTCCCTGATTTTAATTTTATTTTCCAAAATTTTTCCATTTTAATTTTATTTTCCAAAATTTTTCCTGATTTTAATTTTTATTTTCCAAAATTTTCCCGATTTTAATTTTTTATTTTCCAAAATTTTCCCTGATTTTAATTTTTTATTTTCCAAAATTTTTCCGATTTTAATTTTTTTCATTTTCCAAAATTTTCCTGATTTTAATTTTTTATTTTCCAAAATTTTCCCTTTTGATTTTAAAAAATTTTTTATTTTCCAAAATTTTCCTGATTTTAATTTTTTTTTTTCCAAAATTTTTCCTGATTTTTAATTTTTTATTTTCCAAAATTTTCCCGATTTTTAATTTTTATTTTTCCAAAATTTTCCCTGATTTTAAATTTTTATTTTTCCAAAATTTTCCTGATTTTAATTTTTTGATTTTCCAAAATTTTCCCGATTTTAATTTTTTTTATTATTTTCCAAAAATTTTCCCTGATTTTAATTTTTTATTTTCCAAAATTTTCCCGATTTTTAATTTTTATTTTTCCAAAATTTTCCTTTTAATTTTTTATTTTCCAAAAATTTTCTTTCCCGATTTTAATTTTTTATTTTCCAAAATTTTCCTGATTTTAAATTTTTTATTTTCCAAAATTTTTCCCGATTTTAATTTTTATTTTCCAAAATTTTCCCTGATTTTAATTTTTTTATTTTCCAAAATTTTTCCGATTTTAATTTTTTATTTTCCAAAATTTTCCTGATTTTTAATTTTTTTTCCATTTTCCAAAATTTTTCCTGATTTTAATTTTTTTATTTTCCAAAAATTTCCTGATTTTAATTTTTTATTTTCCAAAATTCTTGATTTTAATTTTTATTTTAATTTTTTTTTTATTTTCCAAAATTTTTCCGATTTTAATTTTTCATTTTCCAAAATTTTTCCTGATTTTAATTTTTATTTTCCAAAATTTTCCTGATTTTAATTTTTTCATTTTCCAAAATTTTCCCGATTTTTAATTTTTTATTTTCCAAAATTTTTCCTGATTTTAATTTTTTATTTTCCAAAATTTTCCCGATTTTAATTTTTCATTTTCCAAAATTTTTCCTGATTTTAATTTTATATTTTTCCAAAATTTTCCCTGATTTTAATTTTTATTTTCCAAAATTTTCCCGATTTTTTCATTTTTCAAAATTTTCCCCGATTTTAATTTTTATTTTCCAAAATTTTCCTGATTTTAATTTTTTTATTTTCCAAAAATTTTTCCGATCGATTTTAAATTTTTTTATTTTCCAAAATTTTCCCTGATTTTAATTTTTTTTTTCATTTTCCAAACTTTTCCCTGATTTTAATTTTTTTATTTTCCAAAATTTTCCTGATTTTTATTTTTTATTTTCCAAAATTTTCCCTGATTTTTAATTTTTTTATTTTCCAAAATTTTCCCTGATTTTAATTTTTATTTTTCCAAAATTTTTCCTGATTTTAATTTTTATTTTCCAAAAATTTTCCCTGATTTTAATTTTTTTTTCCATTTTCCAAAATTTTTCCTGATTTTTTCCAATTTTAATTTTATTTTCCAAAATTTTCCTGATATTTTAATTTTTATTTTCCAAAATTTTCCTGATTTTAATTTTTTCATTTTCCAAAAATTTTCCCGATTTTAATTTTTCTATTTTTCCAAAATTTTTCCTGATTTTTAATTTTTTATTTTCCAAATATTCTTTCGATTTTTATTTTCCAAACTTTTTCCGATTTTTCCAATCTTTTTGCCTGATATTTAATTTTTTTATTTTCCAAAATTTTTCCTGATTTTATTTTCCAAATTTTCCGATTTTTATTTTTCAAAATTTTCCCGATTTTTAATCTTTTTATTTTCCAAAAATTTTTTCCGATTTTAATTTTTCATTTTCCAAAAATTTTCCCTGATTTTAATTTTTTTTATTTTCCCAAAATTTTCCCGATTTTAATTTTTTTTTTTTATTTTCCAAAATTTTCCCGATTTTTAATTTTTTATTTTCCAAAATTTTCTAAATTTCCTTAATTTTTTTTATTTTCTCAAAATTTTCCTGATTTTAATTTTATTTTCCAAATTTTCCTTTTCCTGATTTTTAATTTTTTTTTTCCAAAATTTTCCCGATTTTTAATTTTTTTTTTTCAAAAACTTTTCCTTGATTTTTATTATTATTTTATTTTCCAAAAATTTTCCCGATTTTAATTTTTATTTTCCAAATATTTTCCATTTTTATTTTCCAAATTTTCCTGATATTTTAATTTTTTATTTTCCAAAAATTTTCCCGATTTTATTTTCCCGATTTTTAATTTTTATTTTCCAAACTTTTCCCGATTTTAATTTTATTTTCCA
>NW_026869577.1:0-13853 GCF_023558535.2 Drosophila nasuta | reverse complement strand
TTTCCCACCTTTTGCTTTGCCTCGCCCCAACTGCACACATGTCTGCCCACGGTTCGTAGCACAGTGACGTCAGTTGCAACTGTAAAATGCAATGACGACAACAACAACATCAGTTTCGTCTGTATATACCCGATACCGTCGATCGTTTCACCTGCTGTGTCAGCTGAGTTTGCACCGACAAACGCACCAAGTAAAAATCAAGGTTCGACCATACAGACTGGCATGGATCGCTACGTAAACATTAAAAGAAAACAAAGTCCACAGGGTTCGAAAATGGGTAACGTTGCAAAAATCAATCGGGCTTCCTCCGATCAAGGAACTATGCAGAACCCTAATACAGCAAATAGATTTGAAATTTTGGCTGACACATCTCCAACGAAATGCCTTCTACAGTCACGGATGCGGACAAAAGCAAAGCGAAGCCGCTATACATCCGAGAGAAAAATTCTAGCAACCTTGTGAACACAATTATCGATCTTATTGGTAAAGATAGCTTCCATGTAATCCCCTTGACTAAAGGAGACATTCATGAAACCAAGGTCCAAGTGAAAAGCGAAGAAAACTTCAGAAAATTGACGGATCTCCTAAACGCCAAGAAAAAGTTACTACACTTATCAGCTAAAAGTAGCAAAAGACAACAAGTGGTCATAAAAGGCATCGAACCAGATGTTAACACTTCTGAAGTAGAACAGGCACTAAAAAGATAAAGGTTTCAACATACATTTTATAACATACATTTTATAATTTTTTTGATTTTTGTGAGCGAACAGTATAGAAATGACAGGCACATGTATCGACTCCATCCTCCACATCGTTATGAGCCCAACAGCAGGTGCGAAATGTTGTCCATGAACATTAGAAACCAATGGTCCATCACATATTCTATTATTAAAATATTTCATTCCAATCTCGAATGTCAACGAGTGCAGACGTGTTTTTATTTCACTTTGTGCTCGGAAGACAACCAATTATAAAAAAACCCGATATCAATCAAGACAAACGGCGAAAAGACGCTTAGTGCGATGAAAAGTCGCAACTTACTTTTATTTTGTGTTTAAAACTAGTGCACTTTTGTAACTAATAATAATAAACATATAAAATCAACATAAAGTAAATAAGGTGATGAACCAAAGCGAGCTTCGGTCGCAGCGCCAACGTCAGCCAGACGAGCGTCGGCGCTCTCTTAGCAATGCATACTTCGTGTCGACAGATGCAGACGAATCAGCAAAACAAAAGCTTCTGCCGATCAACCGAGAGCGTTAACCCCAACACCGAAAAACGAACTCAAGCCTACTCTCAACAAAAGGGCGCACTCTCTCTCCGTCTGCGTTACCGACAGCGCAAAGCGAGGTAAGCGATAAATGTGTTCCCCACCTTTCTTGCTTTGCCTCGCTCCAACTGCCACACATGTCTGGCCACGGTTCGTAGCACAGTGACGTCAGTTGCAACTGTAAATGCAATGACGACAACAACAACATCAGTTTCGTCTGTATACCCGATACCGTCGATCGTTTCACCTGCTGTGTCAGCTGAGTTTGCACTGACAAACGCACCAAGTAAAAGCAAGGTTCGACCATACAGACTGGCATGGATCGCTACGTAAACATTAAAAGAAAACAAAGTCCACAGGGTTCGAAAATGGGTAACGTTGCAAAAATCAATCGGGCTTCCTCCGATCAAGGAACTATGCAGAACCCTAATACAGCAAATAGATTTGAAATTTTGGCTGACATCTCCAACGAAATGCCTTCTACAGTCACGGATGCGAACAAAAGCAAAGCGAAGCCGCTATACATCGGAGAGAAAAATTCTAACAACCTTGTGAACACAATTATCGATCTTATTGGTAAAGATAGCTTCCATGTAATCCCCTTGACTAAAGGAGACATTCATGAAACCAAGGTCCAAGTGAAAAGCGAAGAAAACTTCAGAAAATTGACGGATCTCCTAAACGCCAAGAAAAAAGTTACTACACTTATCATCTAAAAAGTAGCAAAAGACAACAAGTGGTCATAAAAGGCATCGAACCAGATGTTAAACCATGTCAAGAAACGGAGTAGTTGGAATATCAAATTTCTATACAAATCTAATTCCTGTACAAGGAAGTTAATTAGGGTCACCTGTCATTAATATCAATTTAGGGGTAATAAAAATGCAATTTAATTAGAGTCACCTGTGGAAATGTCCGGCGCGTGAGGTAATAAAAGATGCAATTTAATTAGGGTCACCTGTTGAAATGTCAAGTGTGAGGTAATAAAGATGCAATTTAATTAGGGTCACCTGTGGAAATGACAAGTGTGGGATTTGTGTGACGAATCGTACGCGACCCGAGACGGGGCGATGAAAGGATCGGGATCGGGGTCGGGGCGTTTCGTCACACAAATCCGTTATCGATCCTTCGAGTCGGGGTCGGGGTCGGGGTCGAGGTCGCTTGTCCCGAGATGTCCCGGGTCGGGGTCGCACTCGGGCTCGCACTCGGGGTCGCAGTCGAAAACGATTCGTAGATCGAGGACGAAAACGTGTGACGAACACGTGCTACGATACGCTCTTAACATTAACGAACGTTCACATCGAAAACGTAGTCGGAGTCGGGGTCGAGGTCGCGTGTCCCGAGACGGACGGTGAGGGGATCGGGGTCGGAGTCGCAGTCGAAATACGATTCGTAGATCGTACTCGAAAACGTGAGACGAAGTCGTCCTACGAAAACGTGATACGCTCTTTAACGAACGTAGCGTACGAACGCGCGAACACCCACCTCGAAAACGTAGGTCGTGGGCAACGCATCATACTAGATCGAAACGTTACGAAACGAAAGGACGGAAACGTGACGCAGCGCCACATCCAAGACGAACGAATACGTGAACGTCTAACACGAATCAACGTTACGAAACGTGATGAAATATGCCAGAAGCCCAACGCTACCTGAAAAACGATCGAAGGCGCCTTGCACGTGACGCATCGCTACCTGTAAACGATCGTAGGCGCCACGCTACCTGTAAAACGAACGAAGGTGTGACGCCCCACTTGTCTCATCATTTCGAATGCATTCGAAATCTCAACGCTACCTGTAAAACGAACGAAGGTGTGATGCCCACTTGTCTCGTCAATTCGAATCTATTCGAAATCGGAGCGGAGGAAGGAAGACGTGATGAACGTTTAAAAAAGGATGGGAACATGATGTAATTCAGAAGAGAGTACAACACCATTTCCAAGACACTTGAAGATAAAATAGAAAAATCTGAAAGAAAAACCGAATAGTGCTATTAAAATCCCATTTCCCCTTAAAGATATACTATTCTTCTTTGCATGTTCTGTATGTAACACAATTTTATTTCCAAATACATTGTTTAAAATCGATTCTCTAAACTAACATACATTTTTATAATTTTTTTGATTTTTGTGAGCGAACAGTATAGAAATGACAGGCACATGTATCGACTCCATCCTCCACATCGTTATGAGCCCAACAGCAGGTGCGAAATGTTGTCCATGAACATTAGAAACCAATGGTCCATCACATATTCTATTATTAAAATATTTCATTCCAATCTGAATGTCAACGAGTGCAGACGTGTTTTTATTTCACTTTGTGCTCCGGAAGACAAACCACCATAAAAAAACCCGATATCAATCAAGACAAACGGCGAAAAAGACGCTTAGTGCGATGAAAAGTCGCAACTTACTTTTATTTTGTGTTTAAAACTAGTGCACTTTTGTAACTTATAATAATAAACATATAAAATCAACATAAAGTAAATAAGGTGATGAACCAAAGCGAGCTTCGGTCGCAACGCCAACGTCAGCTAGACGAGCGTCGGCGCTCTCTTTAGCAATGCATACTTCACTTTCGTGTCGACAGGTGCAGACGAATCAGCAAAACAAAAGCTTCTGCCGATCAACCGAGAGCGTTAACCCCAACACCGAAAAACGAACTCAAGCCTACTCAACAAAGGGCGCACTCTCTCTCTCCGTCTGCGTTACCGACAGCGCAAAGCGAGGTAAGCGATAAATGTGTTTCCCACCTTTCTTGCTTTGCCTCGCCCCAACTGCACACATGTCTGCCCACGGTTCGTAGCACAGTGACGTCAGTTGCAACTGTAAAATGCAATGACGACAACAACAACATCAGTTTCGTCTGTATACCCGATACCGTCGATCGTTTCACCTGCTGTGTCAGCTGAGTTTGCACTGACAAACGCACCAAGTAAAAATCAAGGTTCGACCATACAGACTGGCATGGATCGCTACGTAAACATTAAAAGAAAACAAAAGTCCACAGGGTTCGAAAATGGGTAACGTTGCAAAAATCAATCGGGCTTCCTCCGATCAAGGAACTATGCAGAACCCTAATACAGCAAATAGATTTGAAATTTTGGCTGACACATCTCCAACGAAATGCCTTCTACAGTCACGGATGCGGACAAAAGCAAAGCGAAGCCGCTATACATCCGAGAGAAAATTCTAACAACCTTGTGAACACAATTATCGATCTTATTGGTAAAGATAGCTTCCATGTAATCCCCTTGACTAAAGGAGACATTCATGAAACCAAGGTCCAAGTGAAAAGCGAAGAAAACTTCAGAAAAATTGACGGATCTCCTAAACGCCAAGAAAAAAGTTACTACACTTATCAGCTAAAAGTAGCAAAAGACAACAAGTGGTCATAAAAGGCATCGAACCAGATGTTAACACTTCTGAAGTAGAACAGGCACTAAAAGATAAAGGTTTCAACGTAAAAACCGTTATAAATATCCGCAATAGAAACAAGCAACCGCAACCTCTCTTCAAAGTGGAACTCGTCCCTGACTCCAAGGCCCTCAAGAAAAACGAAGTACATCCCATCTACAAACTTCAGTTCTTACTGCACCGCAGAATTACTGTCGAAGAGCCGCACAAACGTAATGGCCCGGTCCAGTGCGCAAATTGCCAAGAATACGGACACACTAAATCTTACTGCACACTCCGCTCTGTATGCGTAGCTTGCGGAGGACTGCATACATCTGCTGAATGTAAAGCACAAAAGGACCCAACCACTAAAAAATGTAGTAACTGTGGAGGAAACCACACCGCAAACTACAGAGGCTGTCCAGTATACAAGGAGTTAAAAAGTCGTACAAGGAGTTAAAAACGCACCATTAATACCCCCAAACTCACGCCTGAAGTTTTTTTTCGTCAGCAGCCAGGTCATCACTGGTAGTTCCAACGTAACAAAAACGTAAGCTTTGCAAGCGTTATAAAATCGAATCAGGCGAGCCGTGCTTGCAAATGACCAATCACCACCTACAGTCCTTTCCAACCCGTAGAGCACAAAGAATATAAAATGGAAACGATGATACTCAGATCGCAACAAAGCATGGAGGAATTCATTGCTTTTATGAGAACAACCATGCAAAGTCTGATGACAAATCAAAATATTTTGATTCAGATGCTCCCCTTACGCATTGCACTGTGGAATGCCAACGGCGTTCCACGGCACAAAATTGAGTTAGCACAATTCATGAATGACAATGAAATCGACGTAATGCTACTAGCAGAAACCCACCTTACCAACAAATACAATTTCCAAATCCGAGGGTATTTGTTCTACAGTACAAATCATCCTGATGGAAAGGCCCATGGAGGCACTGGAATACTGATTAAAACCGCATTAAACACCACTTCCACAATGCGTTTGCAACTAGCTATCTGCAAGCCACATCTATCATTATACAGTTGGATTGTCACAATATAACACTAGCCGCGGTATACTGTCCTCCTCGCTTTACGATATCCGAAGCCCACCTTTATTGACTACTTCAACTCGCTAGGCAACTACTTTATAGCAGCAGGAGACTATAACGCTAAGCACACGCACTGGGGATCTCGCCTCGTGTCCCCGAAAGGAAGACAGCTGTATCAAGCAATTATAAAACCTAGCAACAAGCTTGACTGCGTTTCCCCTGGTTCACCAACTCACTGGCCTAGTGATCCAAGAAAATTGCCAGACTTGATTGACTCTCGCAGTTACAAAAAAACATCCCACGTAATCTGATTAGCGCCTGTTCTCTACCGGATCTATCATCAGACCACTCGCCTGTACTCTTTGGCCTAAACCAACAGCCAGTTAGTAAATGACAACCCCGTCATGCTAACCTCTAACAGCGCAAACTGGCTCAAATTAAAAATACATAAGTTCACACATTGAACTTACACCACGGCTAACCGACGAAGATGACATCAACAGAACCGTAAACAATATCGAAACAGTTTTGGTTTCAGCGGCTCGAATCGCAACACCACGTAGGCAAAATATAACACATAACACCAAGCACACGAATGCAGAAATAGAGCAGTTAGTTCTGGCAAAGCGTTCTCCCGGCGCGAATGGCAATTATCTCGATCGCCATCTGCAAAACAACAGTTAAAAGAAGCTTCACGTCGACTCACCCAGGCTCTACGACAAGAAGAAGACAGATCCATACAGCGCTATATAGAGCAACTATCTCCAACCAGCTCAAAATTTCCACTTTGGAAAGCTCACTCAACACTGAGCGCACCAACAGCAACGGTTACGCCAATACGGACCCCTGCAGGTTGCTGGGCCCGAAGCGACAAAGACCGAGCCGACACATTCTGCTGCCCACCTTCAAAATGTTTTCCAGCCAAATCCAGTAACAAACCTGCCTAATATACGTTTACAAACAGAAGTAGACTTCCCTATTGCCGAACCAATTGTATTTCGAGTATGCGAAGTCATAAAAATTATAAAAGAGCAGCTGCAACCGCGAAAATCTCCGGGCTGCGATCTAATAACACCAAAATGCTTATTGAACTCCCACTATGTGCTGTTGGTACCATATGCCAACTCTTCAACGCGATGACAAGAATCGGCTGCTTCCCGAAGAGGTGGAAAAAGTCAATCATCATAATGATACCAAAGCCAGGAAAAGACCACACTCTCTCACCTCATCATACAGACCAATAAGCCTACTTTCGTGTCTATCAAAACTCTTTGAGAAATGCCTTTAACCCGTATCATACCATACTTAAGAAGACATAATAGTATCCCAGCACATCAATCTGGTTTTCGCGAAAAGCATGGAACTATCGAACAGGTGAACCGCATAACATCAGAAATTCGAACAGCATTCGAGAATAGGGAGTACTGCACTGCGGTATTTTTGGACGTCTTTCAAGCATTCGACAGAGTATGGCTTGACGGCCTAATGCACAAAATCAAAATAATGCTCCCTAATAGCACGCATAAACTCTTGAAGTCATATCTTTACAACAGGATATTTGTAGTGAGATGCAATACCGTCATGTCATATAATATCGAAGCTGGTGTTCCTCAAGGCAGCGTTCTCGGCCGACTTTATATCTACTCTACACTTGATATCCCTACGAGTAGACATCTGACTATGTCTACGTTTGCCGACGACACCGCGATCCTTAGCCGATCTAAATTTCCACAACAAGCTTCAGCGCAACTTGCGACCCATCTAGACGCTGTAGAGAAATGGCTCTCAGACTGGCGTATAAAAGTAAATGAGCAAAAATGTAAACACGTAACTTTTACCTTAAATAGACAAAATTGCCCCAACCTTACACTCAAACAACACCGTGCTTCCCCAATCAGATGAAGTAACGTATCTTGGAGTACATCTCGACAGACGGCTCACCTGGCGCACGCACATTGAAGCTAAAAGAACTCACCTAAGGCTGAAGGCAAACAGTCTGCATTGGCTTATAAACTCCCGCTCCCCCCTTAGTCTGGATTACAAGGTCCTGCTCTATAACTCCGTTCTGAAACCAATCTGGACTTATGGCTCTCAGTTGTGGGGAGCGCCAGCAACAGCAACGTAGAGATCGTGCAGAGAGCCCAAGCAAAGATCCTTAGAACTATCACCGGGGCACCGTGGTACGTTCGGAATGAAAAACATTCAGAGAGACTTGAATATACTTCCCGTCCGAGATGAAATAGCACAACACATGGAAAATTACTACATCAAGCTGTCGAACCATCCAAATCACCTTGCTAGAGCACTAACATTAGTATGCAGCCGTTCCCGCCTTCGTCGTAACGACCGTCCCATCCAGCGACAATTACTAGGACCGCTCTAAATAAATACAGTTTAAGAAACTGTTAGAATAATGTAGTATTTTTAAGATTTAAAACACATTTTGTTAGTCTCGTAAGAGAAGATTCAAAATATAAAACATACAGTAATAAAAAAAAAAAAAAATATTTCAATGATTCTGATAAATATTCCATGTGTTCAGGAAAAATTTTTCCTTAAACATTTTCATAAAATTATTTAATCCAGTTATAAGTTGTTGTATCAAAATATGAGTTGTGGAGTTGGTCTTGTTTTCAATCAATATCATTTTAAATTTCTTTTCGATCCGTTGACGTCTACTCGTAATGATTTCCAAAAAGGTGAATGAAGAAATATTTTGAGAAAATTATTATACGATACGTTGAACTAATCCGGTCAGTGGGGTATATTCAACTAGACGATCGTGAATGAGAAGGCAATATACCTTTGTATTCAACTCACTTGGTACTCTTAATTCAGTTGAAATTTTAACATCAATTGGCCCTGATTTGACCGACTCGTTTTGATATGAAAGATCAACAACAACAATAGGGAGCCTTTAACTTGAAGTCTAGTGGTGATAAAAGTGGACGAGGCTCGCGGTTGTAGTAACTCTCTTGGAATTTCACGTACATATCATACAAGGCAGCAAACCGATTTTCATTGAATTTTACATTTAAATCTTCATATGGATAGACTTCAGAACTTAAATACACTTTTGCATTTCTCAAATTGTTTGTAATTAGATTGCCATTTAATGTAAACGCAATGACTGCAAACCGTGGACGTTCTCTATTTGCAGCTAGCTTAACGTTCCATACATGATGAGTCCCTCTGTACCAACGAGGGATTTATATAACAATCCCAGTTGCGGAATGAAAGTGGAAGTGTAGCTCCACTTTTTGACTACATTGAACATTTTAATTTTAGTAGTATCGCTTGGAACAATGGGGGTACATTCCAACTAATGTTCTGTATAGCAATTTTATGTTCAACACCTCCGACTGTTTTTTTTCAAACATATCATCTTCATATATTTTAGCTAGCAAGAGAATGAGTTCATGTTTACAATTTAATATAACTTTTTATGATGTTCAGCGAATCCCATTAGCATTTTTAGTGGTATTGAAAAGCTGAAATGACCTCTGAAGATATACTCTCCCTCCACTCCACCCGGCATTACGATAATGCCGGGTCGACTCCTGTCGACCAATGGAAAGAAAGTTTTTCAGAGTAGATGTGATTCCAGTAAACCGTGTTCTATCCAGTTCGCATCCGTTCAATTCATATCTTATTTCATCCAAAAAAATATGCCATGCAATTATTTTTAAGCAAGCCGGCAACATCATTTGTTGTACTTGTGCCCGAATTTTGCTTAGTAATTTTACTAAGTGTCCCTTCAAAGTGGAGGAAACTTTCAGACGGCAAATACAAACAAATCTTGGTTTTGTATTGTAATACGAACTTCATCATTTGTTTTGAAGTTCTGCTGATATGGGTAATAAGTGTGATATTCTTTTTCGTGATACTCTCATCATTGTGGAGGTTTATCTTGCTCAAAAAATTTCATTCATTTGAAATGAAGGTAGTAATTTTAATGAATATTAAATCCAAGTGATTTTAAAATCAGTTTATTTTTAATTATACCGCAGGTCGTGGATATGATGGTCCTCGAGATGATAATGATGATGGTGTTTTCCCTTCACCTTTACATTTAGTAATGGGAGTTGTGAGGTGATGTGACGACCTTTTATTATAAATAATCATTCTGTTGCTCGTAAATGAAGACAAATTGATCTAGTTTCCCTCGAAAATTGATTTACCCCTCCTGATCAGTTATCCGTACTTAGAGCGCGCTTTTTTCTCTAGTGTTGATAGGTAAATAAACTCAAGTTTCGTGGTGTAATACTCATTTTATATCCCGGAGGAACATTGATCCCAAATTCATGAAGCACATGATTTGGTCTATTACCTACATATGAGCCACTGATAATGTTGCATTCCAATCGAATTGTATTTACTTTTAAAATATTCACAGGGTTATCTGAGATATAAATTTCAGTATTGTGCGGTTTTAGAATACATGCACCAAATCCAAATAGCTTCCCAATACTTCGTTCATGATTAAAATATACTGTTTCTTTTTAGTGGTAACTTGAACTTTCAGCGTATTGTTGTTGGTTTCTATTTTAACGCATCATAAGAACCATACCCCTTTTAGGACATCAATAATATATGTTGCAATCTCTTCGAGTTCATACGATCCAACAGGTATTTCTATACATTTATTTCCAATATGAAATAGATTTTTCCCCTCTATCTACGTTTGGTGGTATAGAATTGTATGTGTGGAAAGTCAATGAGAGCACACTCATAATTTCTATTTAATTCAATTTTAGGGAAAAAATTTTCGGTTATAACTGATGTGTTTCCATTTAATGCAAATGTTAGTGATGAGACACCGACCCCGATCCTCCCGTCTCGTCTCGACCTCGAGGCGTATCAGCACATGTTCGTTGCCGTTTTCGTCCTCGATCTACGAATCGTTTTCGATTGCGATCTCGAGTGCGAGACCGATTGCGACCCCGACCTCGAGGGCGTGTCGGGACAAGCGATCTCGACTCCGACCCCGAGGGCGTCTCGGGACAAGCGACCTCGACCCCGACCCCGACCCCGACTCCGAAGGATTTGTCTGACGAAACGCCCCCGACCCCGATCCCGATCCTTTCATCGCCCCGTCTCGGGTCGCGTACGATTCGTCACACAAATCCCACACTTGTCATTTCCACAGCTAACCCTAATTTAATTGCATCTTTATTACCTCACACTTGACATTTCAAGAGGTTACCCTAATTAAATTGCATCTTTATTACCCCTAAATTGACATTAATGACATGTGACCCTAATTAGTACTTCCTTGTACAGAAATGTGGTATGTATAGAAACGTGTTATTTCAACTACTATTATTATCCGATAAATTGTCTATAGTTGATCAGCGAATAATCAAGACTGAGAAAACTACATCAGATATTCTTGATAAAATTATACGCTCTCATATTCGAAGGTAATAAATATGTCTAGACGGGGAATAATTAATGAAATACATGCTCCTTCACGTAAGCATTTTCTTAGACGTAGAGTCATAACAAAAAGGAATAAACGAATTATGGCAAGCTGACTTGGTTGAAATGGGGAAGTATGCACACTCAAACAATGGGTATCGCTACATGCTAACAGTGATAGACACATTCTCAAAATTTGGATGGGGAAGCAATAAAAGTCTAAAAATGCAAAAGACGTTGCTGAGGCCATGGAGAAAATATTTCAATCAGGAGAGGATACCCCAAAAATCTTCAAACAGACGATGGTAAAGAGTTCTTTAACACCCAATTTAAGATAATAATGAAACGATATGGAATCAACCACTATTCAACATTTAGTAGTCTAAAGGCGTCAATTGTTGAACGATTTAATAGATCATTAAAAGATCTAATATGGCGTGAATTCCGTTTACAACAATAGACATCATAGAACTATACGAATGCCACCCGTTAATGTAAACACTAATAATGAGAAACATATTTTGAAAACTGTCTACAACAACATTAAAATGTTTACGGGTAGCAAATTGAAAATGGGTGATTATGTACGCATCAGCAAGTACAAACACGTAATTGAAAAAGGCTATACTCCTAATTGGACAACTGAAATTTTAAAATAAGCAAAGTACAAAATACTTACCCCAACAACATACTTACTACAAGAATCCAATTCAAGGTGGTTTCTACAAAGAGGAACTGAAAAACAAGTTTTCCTAACACTTATCTGGTTGAAAAGTGTTAAAAAGAAAGGCAATAGAGCTCTAGTGCGCTGGTTGGGATTCCCAAAACCGAAGACAGCTGGATTCATAAGAATGAAATTTTGTAATAATATAAGATTGAAAACAATTTTCTGTTTTGTATTTTTCTTTTTATTTTATTTCAAGTTATTTATGTTTTTATTTTTCTTAATTTACTAATATGTACATTTAATTTTAATCATTTCTTTATTTTTTATTTTATACATTTTAATTTTCAATAAAGTATTGTTTTATTATTCTAATCATCTAGTTTTCTTTTTTCAACCCATCCATTAACATGAAATGTAATACTAATTGTCCTTCGTAAATGTTGATCGCACTTTCATTATTATCCAACTTTCTTTTAAGATTATTTATTTTGTTCACACTAGTTTGATTACTGCGTGAGTTCTCTAGCGCAAAACATTTGGCTGCGCCAAACTCTTGACTCCGCTTCTTGATATGGAACTCTCAATTTCAAAGGGAATTACTAAATAATGTGCTCTTGCTATATTTTAAATCCTATCTCTTTTCTATTATTCGCTTATTATCCTCGCTATCTAATGTAGTTTTTGCTATTTCGACTGTGGTGATTTCATGCCCTCTAGACCTAAACATCTGCATACTAGAACGTTCTTGGTTTCCTGTATACAAAGTATTTCAATAGTTGTTAATGAAATACCCATCAAACAACATGCCTTTACCCCCTTATTTTTGACGCATATTTCACCAGAGTTATCGAAATTTTCATAAGTGTTCGCATACATTTTTGGGCGTAAACCAACAAACTCAGTCATTGGTTTACCATGCAACTCATCCTTAAAGAAACCCAATCGTTTCTTATTATATTTCTTAAACTTATACAACTCGGCCAATTCATCTGGATATTCGGACGTGTCAAACTTTAACTCCACATCATCCCAAATATCTGCATAAAAATCATTTGTTTTATGCTGTAAATAAATGAATCGGTATCCATATAATTTAATTTGAGTGCTTTCCCAAACTTAGGTTTCATGTAGTCATAATGGAAGTCATACATTTTGTATTTTGACGTCTCCAGCACTACAAATCCTAAATAAATTGGTTTATCACAAATGTTGTGTAACCTCTTCATTTGAATTGCATACATAGTTTCACTGAACCTTGATGCACTATGAAAATTAGATTTTGATATTAAATCCCTGGCACATAATTTGGGTCGCCCTGACCAATAAGCCTACTTTCGTGTCTATCAAAACTCTTTGAGAAATGCCTTTAACCCGTATCATACCATACTTAAGAAGACATAATAGTATCCCAGCACATCAATTCGGTTTTCGCGAAAAGCATGGAACTATCGAACAGGTGAACCGCATAACATCAGAAATTCGAACAGCATTCGAGAATAGGGAGTACTGCACTGCGGTATTTTTGGACGTCTCTCAAGCATTCGACAGAGTATGGCTTGACGGCCTAATGCACAAAATCAAAATAATGCTCCCTAATAGCACGCATAAACTCTTGAAGTCATATCTTTACAACAGGATATTTGTAGTGAGATGCAATACCGTCATGTCATATAATATCGAAGCTGGTGTTCCTCAAGGCAGCGTTCTCGGGCTGACTTTATATCTACTCTACACTTCTGATATCCCTACGAGTAGACATCTGACTATGTCTACGTTTGCCGACGACACCGCGATCCTTAGCCGATCTAAATTTCCACAACAAGCTTCAGCGCAACTTGCGACCCATCTAGACGCTGTAGAGAAATGGCTCTCAGACTGGCGTATAAAAGTAAATGAGCAAAAATGTAAACACGTAACTTTTACCTTAAATAGACGAAATTGCCCCAACCTTACACTAAACAACACCGTGCTTCCCCAATCAGATGAAGTAACGTATCTTGGCGTACATCTCGACAGACGGCTCACCTGGCGCACGCACATTGAAG
>NW_026869576.1:0-7257 GCF_023558535.2 Drosophila nasuta | reverse complement strand
TCAAAATTTTTCCGATTTTATTTTTCATTTTCCAAAAACTTTTCCGATTTTATATTTTTATTTTCCAAAATTTTTCCTTTATTTTAATTTATTTTTCCAAAATTTTTTTATGATTTTAAATTTTTCATTTTCCAAAAATTTTCCTGATTTTACATTTTAATTTTCCAAAAATTTTCTGATTTTTACATTTTTTTTATTTTTCAAAAATTTTCTGATTTTTATATTTTATTATTTGAATTTAATTTTATTTTGTTTTTATTTTTCATTTTCCAAAATTTTTCCGATTTTACATTTTTTCATATTTTCCAAAAATTTCCGATTTTATTTTTTTTCATTTTCCAAAATTTTCCGATTTTAAATTTTTCCAAATTTTCCCGATTTTAAATTTCATTTTTCCAAAGATTTTGCATTTTTTTTAATTTTCCAAAAATTTTTCTGATTTTATTTTTTTTTTTTATTTCAAATTTTTTCGGATTTTACATATTTTCATTTTCCATATTTTTCCGATTTTTACATTTTTCATTTTTCCAAATTTTTCCGATTTTTAAATAATTTCATTTTCCAAAATTTTTCAGATTTTTACATTTTTTCATTTTCCAAAATTTTCCCGATTTTTGCATTTTTTCATTTTCCAAAATTTTTTAATTTTTCCATTTTTTTATTTTCCAAAATTTTCCGGATTTTACATTTTTTATTTTCAAAAATTTTCCGGAGTTCTACATTTTTTATTTTGCAAAATTTTTCCGATTGCTGCATTTTTTTATTTTTCAAAATTTTCCCGATTTTTACATTTTTTATTTTTCCAAAATTTTTTGATTTTTCCATTTTTTTTTATTTCCAAGATTTTTCCAATTTTTACATTTTTTCATTTTCTAAAATTTTCCCAATTTTTTTATTTTTTCATTTTCCAAAATTTTCCGGATTTTTACATTTTTCAATTTTCCAAAATTTTTCCGATTTTTACATTTTTTATTTTTAAAAATTTTTCCAATTTTACATTTTAATTTTTCCAAATTTTTCCGATTTTTACATTTTTTCATTTTCTAAACTTTTTCCGATATTTACATTTTTTCATTTTCCAAAACTTTTCCGATTTTATTTATTTTTCATTTTCTTTTTTATTTTTTTCATTTTCCAAAACTTTTTCGATTTTTACATTTTTCCATTTTCTAAAATTTTCCGGATTTTTACATTTTTTCATTTTCTAAAATTTCCCGAATTTTTAATTTTTTTTTAATTTCCAAATATTTCCCGATTTTTACATTTTTTCATTTTCCGAAATTTTCTGGATTTTTACATTTTTTCATTTTCCAAAATTTTCCGATTTTACATATTTCATTTTTCTAAATTTTCCAGATTTTTACATTTTTTCATTTTCCGAAATTTTTCCGACTTTTACATTTTTTTTATTTTCCAAAACTTTTCCGATTTTTACATTTTTTCATTTTTCAAAATTTTTCCGATTTTTACATTGTTTTATTTTTTTTAAAATTTTCCGCATTTTATATTTTTCCATTTTCCAAAATTTTTTCGATTTTTAACTTTTTTCATTTTCAAAAATTTTTACATTTTTTTATTTTCTAAAATTTTCCTGATTTTTGCATTTTTTCATTTTCCAAAATTTTTTGATTTTTCAATTTTTGTATTTTCCAAATTTTTCCGATTTTTACATTTTTTTATTTTCTAAAAGATTCCGGATTTTTACATTTTTTCCATTTTCCAAAATTTTCCGGATTTTTACATTTTTCATTTTCCAAAATTTCCCGGATTTTTATATTTTTAATTTCCAAAATTTTTCCGATTTTTACATTTTTTCATTTTCCAAAATTTTCCGGATTTTTACATTTTTTCATTTTCCAAAATTTCCCGGATTTTTAATATTTTTTTCAATTTCCAAAATTTTTCCGATTTTTACATTTTTTCATTTTACAAAATTTTTCCGATTTTTACACTTTTTCATTTGTCAAAATTTTCCGGATTTTTACATATTTTCATTTTCCAAAATTTTCCGGATTTTTACATATTGGAATAAGCACCCAATTATTTTTAAAGAATACACGCGCTTTTATCTTCTTGAATATTTAGTTATTTAATTTATTATTTTATCTTCAGCACCAAACCACATGCACACTCTTCTGAGATTTCGAACCAAGTGAGAGAGCGAGCACATCAGTGTGACCAACGTGCCCAACAATCAATATACTTATATGTTATATTAAATGGTATTTTTGATTAGTTGAATAAGGGTATTCCAACACGCACCCCTCAAAAATAACATCCATATTTTTTAAATAACAATTCAAAAAATGCTTATTCTAATGTGGCTGGTGTGAATTCTGGGAATGTAATGTGATTCAGCATTCACTGCGAGGATACGGGGAAACCCAGAAAAACCCGATCAAATCACTTATTATCTAATTTGTTTACAAAATAATATTAATCTACATTTACGTTAAATTAAATTTACATAGCGACTTCAATGTCTAATATTAAATTAAATTCATTTTCAGATTGACTTCATTGTCTTCTTATTTTAAATTAGATTAAATTCACTTTTTTAATTGACTTCATTGTCTCCTTATGTGGTTAAATGTTTGATATATATATGTAGATATTTGTTTTGGTTAAGCAAAAGAAAGAAAATAAAAATTAATATTGACAGTATCGACGTTTGTTCAGATATCTGCATCCTTAAGTAGTCCCAGTCTGTTCCGCATTTCCATGAATCTGGGAGCTGGCAATGGCTTAGTGAAGACATCTGCGATTTGATTTTCTGTCGAAATATACTCAAGATAAATTTCATTAGATTCAACACGCTCTCGTACAAAATGATATTTAATATCAATATGCTTGGTTCTCTTGTGACATGAGGGGTTATTAGCTATGTTTATACAGCCTTGATTATCCTCATAAATTTTAATTGGGGTTTCAATTTTAATATGGACACTATTTAGAATAGATTTTAACCATAGGGCCTCTCTTACGGCTTCATACAGAGCCATATACTCAGCTTCAGTTGATGAGGCTGCTATTGAGTTTTGCCTTTTTGTGTTCCAGCAAATTAAATTTGATTCAAACATATGAAACAAATAGCCCGTTGTGCTTTTTCGATCAATATCATTTCCACCCCAATCAGAATCAGCATAGCCAACTAATACATTTTCGAACTTTTCGTTTTTCTTAAAAATCAGTTTCAAATCAATGGTACCCTTCAAATATCTAAGGACCCTTTTTAAACATTGCCATAGTTCTAAATTATTTTTCCTGCTATATCTGCTTAAGATATTTACTGCAGTAGTTAAGTCAGGTCGTGTACATAGCATTACGTACATTAGACATCCAATAAGATTTCGACATGGTGCGCTGCAGTTCTCATCTGAGTTAAGCGCATCGTAATTTAGTTTACGCGGTAGAGGAGTATTGACCATATTGCAATCACTCATATTAAATTTATTCAAAAAACGCTTAATGTAGGCAGATTGACTTAGCAAAATTTTATCGTCATATATTTCTACTCTTATGCCTATAAAATGTCGTATATTCTTTAAGTCAGTCATTTTAAACTTTTCCATTAAATATTTTTTAAAATTATTCATTCTTTTTATATCATGTGTAGCTATGACTACATCATAAACATATAATAGAACATATATATTTTCGTTAATGTTACCTCTATCAAGAATATATATACAGCGATCAACTGGAGATTTCACAAAACCACATTCTCTCAAGGCTTTTTCAAAAACTTCAAACCATCTAGCTGCTTGTTTGAGACCGTAAATGGCCTTATTCAACTTACACACATTTTCACCGTCACACGACACACCTTGAGGAAGTCTCATGTATATATCCTCCTTTAGCACGCCATTTAAAAATGCTGTTTTAACGTCCATTTGATGGACTTTCAGATTATATTGAACTGCCAAAGATAACATGAATCGGAAACTCGAAACTCTAGCAACAGGGGCAAATGTTTCCTCATAATCGACTTGGCACTTTTGAGTAAAACCTCGAGCCACTAATCTAGCCTTGTATCTGACTGGATTACCCATTTCATCATGTTTAATGGAAAATACCCATTTACTGTCAACAATATTTTTATCTTTAGGCTTCTTTGTAATTGTCCAAGTATTATTCATCTCATGAGCACTTGATTCAGTTTGTATAGCCTCTTCCCAACAACTCTTTTCGCTTCTATATTTTATTTCATCGAAATTGTTTGGGACATCATTGAAAATAGCATGAGCGTTTAAAATTAATTTATTTAAATCGCTTTCATCTTCATTGTATGATATTTGGGGCTTTTTCTGTAGTCTTTCACTTCTTCTACTCGTTACAACATCGTTACCATCGTTGTCAATGCCATCAAGATCTCCCTTACTTTAATTCAGAGCATCAGCTTGCTTTCTTTTCCTACTCTCATTCGGAAATTCTTTTTCGTTGTCCTTACTTTCATTCAGGATATTTTCACTTTCCTTACTATCATTCTGGAAGCTTTCATTTTCCTTACTATCATTCGGGAAACTTTCACTTTCCTTACTATCATTCGGGAAACTTTCATTTTCCTTACTATCATTCGGGAAACTTTCACTTTCCTTACTATCATTCGGGAAACTTTCACTTTTGATGGGTCTAGAGTTAACCATATTGGTTTCATTGACAAATAAATATCCCTGGCTAAGCAATAAATAAGCCATTAATAGCATCTCATAATTTAAAGCCATTTGGTTCGTATCCAACAAGAATACTTTTCTTTGATTTATCATCAAATTTTCCGTTTTTGTTTTTATTATGCACATATACGGTTGAACCAAATACTTTCAAGTATTTTAAATTAGGCTTTTTATTATGCCACATCTCATATGGGGTCTTTTTTCTATGTACTAGTGCTCTACTTGGAATTCTATTAATTAGGTATGTAGCAGTCAACACTGCTTCACCCCAAAAGCTTTTTTCTAATTGTGCACCTTTAACCATGGCACGGGCTTTCTCGGTAATGGTTCGTATCATTCGTTCAGATACACCATTTAATTGAGGTGTGTGTGGCACTGTCAGGTGATAAGTGATCCCTTTATTGACACAGAAATTACGCATTTCATTTGACAAGTATTCTCTACCATTATCGATATATAAATTGACTACCTTGAGATTAAAATGGGCCTCACTTTTTGCTACAAAATCTTGAAACATATTGAATACGTCTGACTTGTATTGTAATAGGTAAGTGACACAGTAATGTGTGAATTCATCTACAAAGATAACAAAATAATTCTTTTCATCTAAAGAAACCGGTGTAATAGGTCCGCACACATCAGAATGTACTATAAATAATGGTCTTGTAATATGGCTCTTATCCTTAAAATGATTAAATGGGAGCCTAGCTTGCTTTCCACTTAGACAAGGTTCACATACTTCATCAGACAACTTTAAACTATTAATTAGGCTTGTGTCATTAAATAAATTATTTCTCATTATTTCCAGCAATTTAGCATTGCTAATATGCCCAAACCTCTCATGCCATAGTCTATAGTTGTTTGTTTTACAAGCAATGTATGCTTGACATTTTATTATTGGTACATTGTTCAACATACCTGAATCCTTTATGATTGTCAATCCATTTTTTGATATGGTGACACCATCACGGTCAAATTGTGTTGTCAAACCTGCCTCTTGCAGGCTTTTTACGGATATAAGGTTACCAGAAGCCTCCTTACAATACAACACATCCTCCAGTGTTATTTCACAATTATTACGCAATCGCACAACACCACGTTTGGTAGCGTAAATGAATTGACCTTGTTTGGCCACAGCGATCTTCAGTGGCGGCTCCAGTTCCACATAATCAGCATACAGCGAGACATTGTTTATTAGGTGATCACTCGCGCCCGAATCAAGGATAAAATTATATTTATCCGTCTCATGGTTGGTTACCATGAATGCAATACCGTGTGATGTGATGGTTTGTGCTTGTATATTTTCATTTGGACTTTCGTTAACTTTATTGGTATTATTATTTTTATTTAAATTTGATATTCTTTTAAAATGATAGCAATCCTTTTTAATATGTCCCATCTTACCACAGTGGTGACATTTAATATTGCCAATTTGCTTATGTTTAAATTTATTTATTGGTTGTGTTATCTTGTTTTTGGATGAATATTTTTGATAACTTTGTCCATTTCATCAACTTTAGCGCCTGCAGCTGACAACTCACTGATAAGTTCATCAAAAATAATGGAAAAATTTAAAAGTGACATCTCGCCCGAATGTTTAAGAGCAAGCAGTCGTTTGCGCGCTGATAGTTGCGACGCTAAACTTTTTCGTTCGTATACGGCGTCTAAGTTCTTGAAAACTTCACGTGCTGTGGCGTCACTAGATGCGAAACCTAAAAATGAGTCGCCCAAGTGCGCAATGAGGGTATTCTTAGCGCATTGATTAGCCTTGATCCAATCAACATCCTCTTTATTCGGTTTTTCATCATCAATAACTTTAAGCACTTCTAATTCTGTAAGCAACGCACGAACTCGAAATTTCCAAATCGAATATTTCTCACCGGTAAACGGCTTTATGTTATACTTTGACTTTTCCATTTTTACTTCCTACAGAAACAGAAAAGGGTTGCAATAGTACAAATGTGAGAAAAAAAAATGAATTTCACAACAAACCGCAATAAAAAACGAAATGACAAAAAAAAATTTCACAAGAATTTGCAATTATGTATGTATTTATGACGCAAAGAAAAAAAAGGATTTCACAAGAATTTGCAACGACGCGTATTAATTTTGTTTTATATATTATTATTAGGCATGAACTGGGCCCATAACCTATTGGAATAAGCACCCAAATATTATTAAAGAATACACGCGCTTTTATCTTCTTGAATATTTAGTTATTTAATTTATTATTTTATCTTCAGCACCAAACCACATGCACACTCTTCTGAGATTTCGAACCAAGTGAGAGAGCGAGCACATCAGTGTGACCAACGTGCCCAACAATCAATATACTTATATGTTATATTAAATGGTATTTTTGATAAGTTGAATAAGGGTATTCCAACATTACATTTTTTTATTTTCCAAAATTTTTGCCGATTTTTACATTTTTTCATTTTCCAAAACTTTTCCCATTTTTACATTTTTTCATTTTACAAAATTTTCTCCCGATTTTTACATTTTAATTTTCCAAAATTTTCCTTGATTTTACATTTTTTCATTTTCCAAAATTTTTTTCCGATTTTACATTTTTCCATTTTTC